>NW_027279905.1:0-7500 GCF_046629955.1 Centroberyx affinis
GAGGCATCTGGAACCGCTTCAATTTTACATGAGTGCATGTAGCATTAATGGGTCGCAAATCCTGTGTGTGTGTGTGTGTGGGAGGGGAGCGTGTGTGTGTGTGTGTGTGTGAACATGGGAAGGTGAGGCACGTTTGTCGGCACAGGTGGGCGAGTGTGATAGATGGATGGAGCTGGTTAGTCATATGGTAATCCTGATGTCATCATGTTTCTGGAAGACGATTTCTGACGATTATTTGTAGCACCCAGATCTCCAAACAGGTGGGCTCCATATGGTTCCACGCATTCTACCGATCTGGTGATTTAGGATGGGACGGTAATGAATAACTAAACTGAATTTGCATTTTGAATTTCGACAAAAACAAGGAAAAAACATAGATACAAGACTGTGCACGTAACAGCCTTAGCTCGGTAAAGAACCACAGCTTGCACGGTGCTTTACGCCACAAGGCCGTTTTCCATCGACCGGCCGGCTCTCTGAGATAAAAATGGTTTTGTGCCGGATTGTAACCGATTGCACAGCGTTTTACACATTCCCAAAGAGTAAATCCTTGAAAGAACGGTGGATCAGACTTGTACGGTAAGATGGAATTTCTTTCCGACAGCCCGCGGGGTGTTAGGATACTATGGGCTGTTCTGGAGCACACACAGAACTTGAATGGATAGAACGGTCCTCGGACTGTTTACTATGGTAATTTGGCTGGTAGGCTACACCATAAAATGGCGACTATGGAATTTTAAGGGTTACTTTTGACCAAATTAAATAGACAGCAGCTTGTGAAAGAGCTCCACCTACTCCATTCAGCTGCAATGCCAGTTTTCCACTGCTTTGTTCTTTGCTGTAAAACCTCTCACCTCAGTCACTTGTCGTAAGTCGGTTTATACAGAAGTTAATCCAACGGTTCACATAAAAATGGCCGCTGCTCCGGCCGTCCTGGAACATTGATTTGAAGTTCTGTGGGAACACAGAGCTAGCTACCGGGTCAAATCGACACTCAGGCTTATGGGTATTTTAATGGTGTCATGAAAACGTATGTTTCTGATGATTAAAAAAGCAGATTTTTTCAAGAAAGAGGTTGAAAGATTCACAATCACTCATGATAGCAATCACATAATGGAGCCTTGCTTCACCCAGCGGGAGATAATAAGCCGACTTGATACAGATTGCCTGTAATCAAGAGAGATTCATGTGTTGTGTTTCATTCAAGTGTGTTTTGTATCTGGTTGTAATTCGAATGTGTACAAATTGTTGCAGGGCAGGAATTATACCACGGCCAAACGGCCAGTGGCGTGGATGCCCCGGAGTGTGGCCGTATGCCCCTTCTAAAATGAACTCTCCACACGGCCAGTTTGGCATGTCCTGTTTTCAACTGGCCGTTGTCCCTTAAAAGAAAGCTGTTTATAACTACATGTGACGCAGCAAATAAACAAACTCACGTTTCCCAGTGTCTCCGTCATCACGCTGGACACCAAAAGTAGCACCAGATTTCTGCCACTCCCGCAAATATACAGTACTGTGCAAAAGTCTTAGGCATATGTCAAAGATATCCATAAAGCGAAGATGCTTTCAAAACTAATGAAATGAAAAGTTTCTGAATATCAAAAATTACAATAAACAGCAGTCTACTGACACACTAATGCAGAAAACAAATAAACATCTAAGACTTATAAGAAATTTATATAAAAAATCTAGGGTGCCTAAGACTTTTGCATGGTACTGTATGTGTAACGTTAACAGCTAATTATTAATTAAACAGAGAGGGAGAGAGAGAAGCCATCGCTAAAGCTATCGCTAACTGCTAAGATAAGTAACTAGCAGATCTGAAAAGCGTGTAAACAACTGTGGGATTAGCGAGAAAGTCGCTAAAAGAAGGAGAGAGCTATGAGTGCTTGAGCAGAACTAGAGTCAGTTTAAATGTACAGCGGGTAATTAGCTGCTGTAATTAAGAACATAGCAAAAACGCTATCAGTAGCAGTAGCCTGCATATGAGGCGTTCAGGGAACCTCGGTAAATTGTAGCGTCTACCGATAGTCTGCATGTGAGGCGTTTAGGGGACATCTGTAATTTGTAGCTACAGAAAATAACCTGGGTTACACTTACGTTATCGTGTGTTACTGGACATGTAACTAACTGCAGTCTGAGCCATCTTACATATGTGCTGTATCACACTGCAGCACTTCATTTTTCTATTAGGATATTTATTTTGTTGAGGAAAAAGGACTGAAAAAAGGATTTTAATAACCATTGGTTTTGGCCTTGGTGCCCTACATTTTACCGCGATGCCCCAATAAATTTGTATTTGTCAAAGGCCAAAAAACGACTTAATTCCAGGCCTGTTATTGGTGTGTGTGTTTGTGTATTTGTCTAATGGGAGATTAAGACAGAACACAAAGCTTCTGCTCTCTAAAGGATTAGTGTTACCTTGAGAGGAGGCAGGCCTCTCTTGTTCAACACACATCCTGCTAAACAACCTACCCACGCACAAAGCAACAAGATGTTGGTCTCACACACCGACACACACACACACACACACACAAACACACACACGGAGCCAGGGTGCTTAGCGACAACACAGGCTGCAGATTAATAAAGCAATTTTGTTTCATTTCATTGTTTCATTCAATGAATAAATAAATAAATAGATACCGCAGACAGCAGTGGCAAATGGCAGAAGGTAGAGAAAGAGAGGAGCACATACACACAAACACACTCCCTCACCCAGATACACTGAAAGGCGGAAAAAAAGAGAAGTAAGAAGAATAGAAAGAGATAGAAATGCTGTGGCAATGTTACACTTGGGTTTGAGGCTACATTACCGTTATGGGAGCTAGATTGTTATGGTGTTGCAGGTTAACAGAGTGACTAAAGACTTTTTCATGCCAATTCAAAGAAAATGTTACACAAGTTTCAACCGAGAAATTTGACCGAAGAGTTAAAAAAAACAGAAACCAGGCAACTTTCTTATTAGTAAAGTACTGCACTGAGGAAAAAGCTTAAACTATTAGAACTAACACAACATTTAACTGTTCTTAAGACATTTCAAGGCCTTGGACTTTGGTACTAACATTTTAAGGACCTGCAGACACTCTGGTTAAGGTTTCTGCTAGGGCTGGGTGATATGGTTGAAATCAATATCATGACGACCATAAGGATTTTTCTCGATATCAATATATATCACGATATGGTTCATATATGCAAAATCAAGTTAAATAATCAAATTAATGTTCATCTCATTGAACCGAATGGTGATGTTAGGTGTGATGTCAAACAAAGCAGAAATATTCAAATAATATTCCTACCATACCTCATTTTATGAGAGTTTTTAAGTAAAATTTGCTTGTCATCATCAATTTAGACAGCAGAAATGTGTGTCACAATATTAAAATATCTTCATATCATCACGATATGATTCCACTGAAAGACGATAAACGATAATATTGAATTATTCTTCAGGAGGTTAGTTTAAGGTTAGGATTTGGGTTTAGGGTTGAGGGTAAAATTTAGGATTAGGTTTAGATTCGGGTTAAAGTTAGGCATGTAGTGGTGAAGGTTAAGGAATGAATGTAGTCAATGGAAAGTCCTCACAAGTATACTTAGACAATTATTTAGTGTGTAAGTGTGTATTGGAGAGCCATGCACGTAGGCAAGATGTGAGCAGCTCTGTAGTGAAGCAGTTGACAAGGTTTTGGTCAAAATCGATCATTATGATGGAAAAAGATGGAAATTAGGGTCCAGGTCAAAAATGGCCAGAATTATGCTTTAAGACAAACTTAAAAACTAAAATAAATTAACACAGCTGACAATACCAGCCTGTTTCTGATGTTCTGAAATGGACAGAATAGGAAGAATAACTACAATAAATTAATTGCTTAAGGGACATGAAGTCCAGTTGTGTTTAGTAAATCAGATACACTAAAAAAACAAACATGTTTAGCATATATTTTACGGTGTCACGCTGAAAACTGTAAGACTTTAAGTGTATTTTGGATATTTTAATACTTTTTAAGGCCTTAAATTTCAATATTTTATATTTAGGGCTGCAACTAACGTTTATTTTCATTGTCGATTCATCTGTCAATTATTTTCTTGATTAATCGATTAGTTGTTTGGTCTATAAAATGTCAGAAAATGGTGAAAAATGTGGATCAGTGTTTCCCAAAGCCCAAGATGACGTCCTCAAATGTCTTGTTTTGTCCACAACCCAAAGATATTCAGTTTACTGTCATAGAGGAGTAAAGAAACCAGGAAATATTCACATTTAAGAAGCTGGAATCAGAGAATTTTGACTTATTTTTCTTAAAATAATGACTCAAACCGATTAATCGATTATCAAAATAGTTGGCGATTAATTTAATAGTTGACACCTAATCGATTAATCGTTGCAGCTCTACTTATATTGTAAGACTTTGGCAGACTTTTTAAGGACCTGCAAACACCCTGAGAAAAAACAAATAATGATACACACACACACACACACACACACACCAGCCATGCATAAGCAAGCTATCTGCCAATCAAGTCACGGACACAGTCTGACTCCGGTTTGTTCCAGTCTGCTCAGCCGACTGTCATTTGCGATCCTGGGGAATTCCCCCAGAGTGGCACGTCTCACGTTCTATTCACGCCCCGGTCGGCCCGTGCTCAAGGCGGAGGGGCTTGGGACGGCACCGCCACTGACCTCTTGAGGTTGACCATGGCCCAGGGGATTCCTGTCGGGGTGTTGAAGGCAGGGAGCAGCTTCTCAGCCAACTGGACCGCCTTCAGCTTGAATACCTGGAGAAAAGAGAGAGAGGGAGGGAGGGAGAGAGGGAGGGAGCATGAATGTAGATTCAATTCAAAACTCCCTTTTACCAGGTTCAGCGAAATACTCTGCAGTCCGTCCGCTCTCGCCGCTCGATATTCTCCGCAAACAGCTGACGGGTACAAGCGTAAAACAACTGACAACAACCACAACAAGGGCGAGAACGGAGGCAAATGAGGCAGAGTGAGATGTCAGGAGAGAGTCGGCGGCTAAACGACAGCCACGCCGCGTCAGGGCCGAGCAGATTTACGGAGGAGACTGGCAGCCCCATTATACGCAGAACCTCCCCTCAGACCGCGCTACAATAATATGAGCTGGCAGAATACTACTGAGGCAGGTGAGTGTTGAAAAAGGAGAGCGTGGAGGGTCAAACTACAGCGAGAGAGACAGACAGAAACAAGAGAAAGAAGACCTGAAGTACACGTTTGATGTCAAATTCCTATTATCACGTCTGAGGTCGAATCGATGCAGACTTGTGTGGGGAAAAAAAAAAATTTGACGTCGCGTTCGTTTTTGAAACTACACCGGTTCTCGCGCTCGCTTGACAGATGAGGGCCAATGGAATCTGCCCCGGCACCTTGTCTTCCTCCTCAACGTGCCAATCAAACAGATAAAAAGGAGTCTGAGCTTGTTCTCCTGTTGCAGCCACCGGAGAGGAGCGACAGCCGGAAAGCCTAAAATGGACTCGTGTAGGGTGCGCGGCCGCCGAGGAGAGGTAGAATTGACGATAGGGATGAAAAGGAATACACCCACGTTTTTTTTTTTTTTGGCAAAACAAAGCTCAAACAAACACAACTCACCGGTGAGCGATTCATATTGATGAAGTTCGCCGCGCTGCCTGCTGAAGCTCAAGTCGGACTACACATCTCAAATCATTCCCGACGACGGCGGTTCAGACTAAACAACTGGTTTTGAGTAAATCCTCGCCGTTTGGAAATGAGGCTTCACGCACACGGAAGATGAGGGATCGCACACTACCCGACTCTCTCAGTGTCTTATCTCAAAATTTGCAAATCTCCCAAAAAAGACGGCCATTCCCTTTGACAGTGAGTCCCGGAGCATTAAGAAGTAAACCGATCATGGAGGAGATAGCTGCATGCCAGCGACTGTTTAATACAGTTTCTTGAGCAGCAGTCTGCCTGCTAACGTCACAATGAGTAGGGGTGCGACGGATCACAAAACCCACGGTTCGGATCGTGTCGCGGTTTTGAGTCACGGATCGGATCATTTTTCGGATAAGGGTAAAATTTATTTTAAAATATGCTACTTTGGCTCTGATGCAGCCGCCTCTCTCTTGTCTGTAGTCACCACTCTGTAGTCTCGCTCAATGTCCCGCCCACAACACTATCTAATTGGTTACACGTCACGAGTAACAGCCTATCAACACTGAAGGCTCTGCCACAGACCGGAGCTTCTCCGAGCGGAGCTGTGTGTGAAGGGAAGGCAGCATGTTGCCCAAGTTGAAATAAACATCACAATCTTGCGATCTATTTCAATGATGACAAGCATGCCCAGTTTCCCAGTTCCACCACTGAAAATGCCCGAAGTCAAGTCACAGCCTACGGGATTTCACTCAATGGAGGCGAAAGGTTTTTAAATCAGTCGCTCTTCCTGAGAGAATCCAGCACAGAAAACAATAAGCTTTCATTTGGTTTGGTCAAAGTTAGTGTTTAATTGTTACTTCATTGTACCCGAGTCGAGTGTTTTCCTCTCAGCGCTGCGTTACGTTCCGCTCTGCTTCCTGTCAGTCAGCTGACACCACAGGAAGAGATGGAAGTCTCCTCCAGGAAGTGATCCCTCAAACATCTCACCTTGCAAACTTTATCGTCACATCCGTGTCTCGACAAAAAAAAAATCGAATTACATACAGCATGAATTGCTTAATGATTGGGGGGAAATGTAAACTAGGCGGACACAGTGGTAAATGGGCAATTAGTGCTACATGACACCGACATCCTCCTTGAAAAGAAGGAGGATTGGAATCAGGAATGCGGTCTGGCTCTCGACAGCGGACTGCAGCAGTCAAGAGTCAAACAGCTGAAAACATGGCACCGGTCCACCATGTCTTGAACTGAATCCCAGTCCACCTAGACTGGTTATCAAAACTGGAGCCGGGAGCCAAAAATGCAACAATTGCACTTATTGAGCCGACAGACAAACACCCAACTGACATCAAAACCCCGGTGCAAGAGCTGCTACAAAGCTGGCTGAGTCAATGTGGTAAAATACTACTTGATGGTACTTGAAGTAGTATTGAATTTTTAGATATCAAACTTGGTATTTAAGTCAAAATTCTGGCACTGTGACAATACTACTGCCTACAAAAGCCAGGGGGAAAAAAGAGGCAAAAAGGTTGAATGTTTTCCTCTGATCTACTTGTTGTTAAAAGCGACTTCATAGTGCACAGAATGTTGGAGGGTTGGGTTATCACGACAGATGCTACAGAACACTGTACCCAAAACAACCAGACACAAGAACAGTTTCTTCCCACAGGCCGTCACTCTGATGAACACAAATCAGTCATACAGTGACAGAAACTATCACTGTGCAATAAACCTGTAACACCTACCTCATGTATATAATTACCCCCCCCCCCCCCCAAAAAAAAAAGGCAGGAGTGAAAGGCCCAGACCAGGGATTTCGTCCTGCTCCTCCCCCATCATCATCATCTGTACATCAACAACTTCATATTCCATTCC